>NC_057801.1:201762106-201764634 GCF_018294505.1 Triticum aestivum | reverse complement strand
AATAAAGATGACCCTTGGGTTAATTACTCCCAAGGGAAAGTTAGGTGGTGGTGAGGCAAATGGTAAAACCAAGGTTGGGCCTTGCTGGACAAGTTTTATTCAAAGCGAACTGTCAGGGGGGTCCCATAAATCACCCGACCACATTAGGAACGCAAAATCCGGGAACATAACACCGCTATGACGGAAACTAGGGCGGCAAGAGTAGAATAAAACACCAGGCATAAGGCCGAGCCTTCCACCCTTTACCAAATATATAGATGCATTAATAATATAAGAGATATTGTGATATCCCAACATAACCCTGTCCACCATGGAGAAATCTTCAACTTCACCTGCAACTAGCAATGCTATAAGAGGGGCTGAGCAAAGCGGTAACATAGCCAAACAACGGTTTGCTAGGAAGGGTGTCAAAGGTTAGAGGTTCATGGCAATTTGGGGAGGCTTGAAGAGCAAAAGATAGGTAACGCAGCATAGCGATAGAACGAAGCAACTAGCATAGCAATGATAGTAGTGAGATCCAGGGTAGCGGTCATCTTGCCTGAAATCCCGCAAGGAAGAAGAACGAGTCCATGAAGAAGATGAAGCCACAAAGACAAACCACGCGTAGACGAACGAATCCTCACGACCGCAACGAAACGGGAACTATCGAGAAGAAGCACACAACATGGTAAACACACCACACATGAACAAGACATGATGCACAACAAGCATGATGCATGACAAAGCTACATGAAGCTACTCATGGCAAGAGACGATGCATACAAGAGTAACACATCAAGGCAAGTTTAAATGAGGCCGGAAACAACATATAACAATTCCGTTAGTCCTCATATGCATATTTCAAAATTGGTCCAGAACTGAATAAACCTTATGTTCAAGTTGTTAACCAGCATGTTAAGATGCACCAAGATGATCTACATGAAATTCTAGTCAAGTTACATATAAAGTTCATTAGTTTCGGAGCTACGGCCTAGAAGATATGAGCAAAACAAGTTAAGCATGGCATTGATGCAAAATGCACCCAAACATCAAGCAAACACCTCAAAACAAGGATGCAACATGATAATATGAAGCTACATGCAAAATCACGCAAGTTTCATATAGAGCACATTCAAAACGGAGCAACGGTTCAACACATACACTCTATACAAAGCATAACAACAATCTGTCCATAACAGCAACTAGGCATCTTACAAGCATCAAAACAACAAGCTACAACACCCCAACATAAGAACAAAAGGCATGGGCATGAAGTACAGGTAAAGCATAACAAAACATGAAAACTGAGCTATCTCCAGAAACAACTAGAACATGCTCAAAATGACATGGGAAGATTGCAAATAATAACAGTTTCAGACTTTGCAGAAATAACATCAGGTTGCAATGTTTAGAGCTATCAAACAACATGCTACAGGAACTTATCATGGCAAACAAAGGCATGGCAAGAATCTACTAATTTCATAGAACAAGAGTCCCTTATTGACCATGAGCCAAAAGAGCACAGAAAATATGATGGCACCCATGTAAACATGGCAAATAATATGACAGATTCATACATGGCAGGAACAACAATAAGTAGGCATGTTCGTGAGCTTGAACCACTCACCACAGAGCAATACATGACATGGCAAGGCAACCAACAGTAAGAAGGCATGTTTATGAAGCTAAGCATGGCAAGATCAAGTTCATAGGGTGCATGGATCACTAGAAAACAATCATGGAAACATTGAACTTAATGTTAACAGGCTGACAGCAACATCATTTAGCAAACTTTGGAGCAAGATGACAACATGTTCCAGCAGGCTATAATTGCAACCAGAGGCATGAATGGATAGATCAAGACATGTATAACAAAACATCCTTAGTGAACATCTCCAAAATAATGCACGAAATGACTTGTAGCAGCAGGTTAACATAGCAACAAAATATAACAGAATCTGTCAGGAAAACAGCAACAGCAAGTACCCTACTTAGCAAGCTCGATGCACTCACTACACAAGTCACAAAAATACATGGCATACACCCCTGGAAATATGGCATGGCATAGATCAAAGCACATGTAGACATCAACCTCATAGGATGCACACATCAAACATGACAAAAATGACAAATGAGCAAGTTATAACAGTTTCAGCAGATTAACATCAACATGCACTCTTCCAACAGCATTTCGGGCATCAAGATGAGATCAAATGAAAATGATGCAATGGAATGAAATGAAGTACTCGTCTAGGCGAACAATTTGACATATTACACGCATGAAATGGAGCTACAGATGCATAGATACGATGCAACGAACATGGCATGATAATGTTGAAATAAACCGGTGACTTAGTGGATTTTGGACCTCGGGGAAAGTCAACCCTGCACGGATATCGAGGCACGTCGGAGATGCTCGCCGGAGATGGACGTGGGGGACGCCGGAGATGGCCGGGGAGGCAGATCCGAGGCGGGTCCGGCCGGATCTCGCCGGATCCTGGCGCGGGGGGCGGCGCCGGCCGATGGGGAGAGGCGGGGGCGCCCGGGAG
>NC_057801.1:201755151-201761632 GCF_018294505.1 Triticum aestivum | reverse complement strand
GGAGACGGCGGCGGGGTGACGTGGCGGCGCCGGATTGGACGGGTGGCGGTGGTGGACACGTCCGGTCCGGGACGGACATGTCCGGTGGCGGCGGGAGGAAGAGGACTAGGGTTTGCACCGGGATTTCGGAGGGGGAGGCTTATTTATAGGTAGAGGGAGCTAGGAGAGTCCAAGTGAGGAGCGGTTTTCGGCCACGCGATCGCGATCGAATGACCGAGAGCATGGAGGGGAGTTTGCTGGGTTTTGGGCCAGTTTGGAAGGGGTGTTGGGCTGCAAACAAAAGAGGCTTTGCGGTTACCCGGTTAATCGTTGGAGTACCAAACGACCTCCAAATGGCACGAAACTTGACAAGCGGTCTACCGGTGGTATACCAAGGCCGCTTGGCAAACCTCGGTCCATTCCGAGAAAGTTTAACACTCGCACAAGAGAAGAGGCAAAAAGGGAACGCCGGATGACATAGGAGTGCCGGATTGCAAAACGGACAACGGGGAAAATGCTCGGATGCATGAGACGAACACGTATGCAAAATGAAATGCACATGATGACATGCTAAAATGCAACACGCAAGCAAATGACATGGCAATGACGACGAATAACTGAAGGACACCTGGCGCATCGAATCCGGGGTGTTACAACACTCCTCCACTAACAAGAGATCTCGTCTCGAGATCTTAGGACCGAGACGGAAGAGAAAAGGGAAGAGGTAAAACAAGAACTCAAGTGAAGAATCAAAGAATCGAGAGCACTCGAGAAGAAGAGAGGAACGATGAGAATGACGAGAATCGAAAGCTCAAGGAATCAGATAGACTATGAAAGCACTCGTTCTAACCGGAGTGGTTAGAATGAGAAAAGAAACGAATAAGACTGAAAAGATTTAAGCAGCATTCCTACTGAAAATTGAAGGAATAGAGCATGAACTTGAGAGGATAGAATGATACTTGATGAACTCTTGAAGAATGAATTAAATCATGAAGAATCACCATGTAGAACTCCGGTGACAAAAAGGATGATGAGATAGAGATGAAGGATGAAATAATAGATGAGCGTTGCGATTATTTAGACGGAGGTTCCGACGAAAAGGCCGATGAAATATGAACTCCGGAAAAGAAAGATGAAACACTTGGAAATAGAATTTATTCATCAAGAACAAACTCTAAGGGAAGGGATTACTCACTTGGATGAAATAAGAATAAGATTTATTGTATGCTTATCCTTCATCAAATTAAATTGATGATAAGCAATGGATTTTTGCATACTACTTATTCTTCTTGAAAAAAGAATTGAGAAGTGACATATCGCAAACTTGAGAAGGTCTTCATGGACCACCGGTAGGATTCGAAAGAACGAATGGATTAAAATGATAATCAAGGAAAAAGAATCTTCAACGAACCACCATTTGAATTCAAAATTGAATGACGAAGGAGAATGAATCACCGGGGAAGAATTAGAAGACAAATACGCTAGAGGGGATTTAGATGCAAAAGAACGAAGAGATCATGAGCTGATTAAGGAACACTTGAACGAAGCACCGGAAGAATACTGAGATGAACGAAGGGGCACAGATATAGAATAATTGGAGACCGAATCTGAAAACTTAGAACGAAGAAATCTTCTAAAAAAAATGGCCTCCGGATGATCGAGAGAGAAAGCAACTCCTGAAATGCTTCGGATGGATGAAAAGAATTTGCACGACTGGAAAACAATTTGATAGGATAACATTGAGCTAGCACCGCGAATCTCCGGGAGAACGGGCAAGATTTAACAGAAATCTTCTTCTTTGGTCTTCAAATGATGACGAGAAACACCACCAAAATTACTGAGGCACTTCGGGGGAACGAAAAGCGAAGAGGTTGAGCCAACAATGAAATGATTTGAAAGAGATCTTGGAAAAGCATGTGACTGATGAAATTCATTCTTACGTCACACTTGAAAAGAATTTGAGAATAACTCCGGGGAATTAGAAGAGCCAGGTAAGATCCTGGGAAAAGACCTGTGGGTTAGGGCCCACTGAAGAGAAAACACCGTTGAAAAGGATTGTTGAACAGATAGATGATGCACCGGAACAATTGAAATATTTGAATGAGGTGACAACCTCGAATTAATTCAAACACAGACAAATCTCCTGAGATTTCTTCCGAACTCCGGAATGATTAAATGTCGAGAGGCGAACGAGCAAAGGGAAATATTTGAGCTGAGGGAAAAATATGATCGACAACGAAAAACTTGAATTAAGTCCACCGGAAAGAAAAGAGATGAAGAATGTCAAACAAAAGAGAATTCACCGGTTGATATAATTGACGAAAGACTGAAGGGGTTCCGCACGAATGGAATTGATGCTCGAAACAGACTCAAACTCCGGGAAGAAGAGGGTGGGAGGGCGGGAAAAACAAAGACAACTTGGAAGGGGGAACCGATGAATATCTTGAAGAGAAAACACCGGTTGAAATCATTGAGGAAAGAAAGCAAAGACTTCGCAAGAGTAGGATGGATACTCGATTACGGACTCCGGTTCCGAGAAGAAAAGGGAGGGTGGGTGGGAAAAACAAGGAAAACTTCGGACAAACAACCTCGATCGAAAAGAGTTGAGGATTGATCTCCCAAAGAGAGAGAGGTTCGAGTCGACTTGACGAGAGATGCACCGGACAAAAGAGGATGGACAACTCACGAAACTAACCACGTGATCCTAAAGAAAAATTTGAAGGGGAAGAGGAGTAATTCAAAACACCTACGTCAAGATTCCTCACCAGAGCGATGAAGGGGCAGAGGAGTAAAAAGAATTCCTACTCTCCGATATAGCTAGACTCAGAAATTAGTTTACTTCTAGACTCAACAACGGCCAAACTACACGATCAATCAAGGGGGCTCCTAGGGTCGGTCGAGGCTCTGATACCAACTTATCACGCCCAATATGCGACCCTATCCAAAAGGAACTCGAAGGTCCCACCAAGGATAGACCCGCATATTGAAACGCTTTTGCAAGGTGGATATCATTACATCAACATTACATAATAGATGGGGATACATACAAGAGGCATATAATGCCACACGAATACAACATCATCATACATAAGAGCACCATCCGACTACGGATGAAACACAAACAGAAACTCAAACGACATCCACCCTGCTAGCGCAGGCTGCCGACCTGGAACCTATCCCCTGATCGAAGAAGAAGCAGAAGAAGAACTCCAAACAAGCAAACATCGCTCTCGCGTCAAGATCATCGTATAACCTGCACCTGCAACTGTTGTTGTAGTAATCTGTGAGCCACGAGGACTCAGCAATCCCATTACCATGGGTATCAAGACTAGCAAAGCTTAATGGGAAAGGAAGGGGTAAAGTGGTGAGGTTGCAGCAGCGACTAAGCATATATGGTGGCTAACCAACGCAAATAAGAGCGAGAAGAGAGCAAGCGGAACGGTCGTCAACTAGCAATGATCAAGAAGTGATCCTGAACTCCTACTTACGTCAATCATAACACAGAAACCGTGTTCACTTCCCGGACTCCGCCGAGAAGAGACCATCACGGCTACACACACGGTTGATGCATTTTAAATCGGATCCGGTGTCAAGTTATCTACAACCGGACATTAACAAATTCCCATCTGCCACATAACCGCGGGCACGGCTCTCGAAAGTTTATACCCTGCAGGGGTGTCCCAACTTAGCCCATGACAAGCTCTCGCGATCAACGAAGGATATACCTTCTCCCAGGAAGACCCGATCAGTCTCGGAATCCCGGTTTACAAGACATTTTGACAATGGTAAAACAAGACCAGCAAAGCCGCCCGATGCGCCGACATCCCGATAGGAGCTGCACATATCTCGTTCTCAGGGTAACACCGGATAAGTCAAGCTACGAGTAAAACCAGACTTCGAGTTTCCTCGAGGTGGCCCCGCAGGCTACTCAGTTCGAACCAACACTTAGACAAGCACTGGCCCGAGGGGGGGGGCTAAAATAAAGATGACCCTTGGGTTAATTACTCCCAAGGGAAAGGTAGGTGGTGGTGAGGCAAATGGTAAAACCAAGGTTGGGCCTTGCTGGACAAGTTTTATTCAAAGCGAACTGTCAGGGGGGTCCCATAAATCACCCGACCGCGTTAGCAACGCAAAATCCGGGAACATAACACCGGTATGACGGAAACTAGGGCGGCAGGAGTGAAACAAAACACCAGGCATAAGGCCGAGCCTTCCACCCTTTACCAAATATATAGATGCATTAATAATATAAGAGATATTGTGATATCCCAACATAACCCTGTCCACCATGGAGAAATCTTCAACTTCACCTGCAACTAGCAACGCTATAAGAGGGGCTGAGCAAAGCGGTAACATAGCCAAACAACGGTTTTCTAGGAAGGGTGTCAAAGGTTAGAGTTTCATGGCAATTTGGGGAGGCTTGAAGAGCAAAAGATAGGTAACGCAACATAGCGATAGAACGAAGCAACTAGCATAGCAATGATAGTAGTGAGACCTAGGGTAGCGGTCATCTTGCCTGAAATCCCGCAAGGAAGAAGAACGAGTCCATGAAGAAGATGAAGCCACGAAGACGAACCACGCGTAGACGAACGAATCCTCACGACCGCAACGAAACGGGAACTATCGAGAAGAAGCACACAACATGGTAAACACACCACACATGAACAAGACATGATGCACAACAAGCATGATGCATGACAAAGCTACATGAAGCTACTCATGGCAAGAGACGATGCATACAAGAGTAACACATCAAGGCAAGTTTAAATGAGGCCGGAAACAACATATAACAATTCCGGTAAGTCCTCATATGCATATTTCGAAATTGGTCCAGAACTGAATAAACCTTATGTTCAAGTTGTTAACCAGCATGTTAAGATGCACCAAGATGATCTACACGAAATTCTAGTCAAGTTACATATAAAGTTCATTAGTTTCGGAGCTACGGCCTAGAAGATATGAGCAAAACAAGTTAAGCATGGCATTGATGCAAAATGCACCCAAACATCAAGCAAACACCTCAAAACAAGGATGCAACATGATAATATGAAGCTACATGCAAAATCACGCAAGTTTCATATAGAGCACATTCAAAACGGAGCAACGGTTCAACACATACACTCTATACAAAGCATAACAACAATCTGTCCATAACAGCAACTAGGCATCTTACAAGCATCAAAACAACAAGCTAAAGCACCACAACATAAGAACAAAAGGCATGGGCATGAAGTACAGGTAAAGCATAACAAAACATGAACACTGAGCTATCTCCAGAAACAACTAGAACATGCTCAAAATGACATGGGAAGATTGCAAATAATAACAGTTTCAGACTTTGCAGAAATAACATCAGGTTGCAACGTTTAGAGCTATCAAACAACATGCTACAGGAAATTATCATGGCAAACAAAGGCATGGCATGAATCTACTAATTGCATAGAACAAGAGTCCCTTACTGACCATGAGCCAAAAGGGCACAGAATATATGATGGCACCCATGTAAACATGGCAAATAATATGACAGATTCATACATGGCAGGAACAACAATAAGTAGGCATGTTCGTGAGCTTGAACCACTCACCATAGAGCAATACATGACATGGCAAGGCAACCAACAGTAAGAAGGCATGTTTGTGAAGCTAAGCATGGCAAGATCAAGTTCATAGGGTGCATGGATCACTAGAAAACAATCATGGAAACATTGAACTTAATGTTAACAGGCTGACAGCAACATCATTTAGCAAACTTTGGAGCAAGATAACAACATGTTCCAGCAGGCTATAATTGCAACAAGAGGCATGAATGGATAGAGCAAGACATGTATAACAAAACATCCTTAGTGAACATCTCCAAAATAATGCACGAAATGACTTGTAATAGCAGGTTCACATAGCAACAAAATATAACAGAATCTGTCAGGAAAACAGCAACAGCAAGTACCCTACTTAGCAAGCTCGATGCACTCACTACACAAGTCACAAAAATACATGGCATACACCCCTGGAAATATGGCATGGCATATATCAAAACACATGTAGACATCAACCTCATAGGATGCACACATCAAACATGGCAAAAATGACAAATGAGCAATTTATAACAGTTTCAGCAGATTAACATCAACATGCACTCTTCCAACAGCATTTCGGGCATCAAGATAAGCTCAAATGAAAATTATGCAATCGAGTGAAATGAAGTACTCGTCGAGACGAACAATTTGACATATTACACGCATGAAACGGAGCTACGGATGCATAGATACGATGCAACGAACATGGCATGATAATGTTGAAATAAACCGGGGACTTAGTGGATTCTGGACCTCAGGGAAAGTCAACCTTGCACGGATATCGAGGCACGTCGGAGATGCTCGCCGGAGATGGACGTGGGGGACGCCGGAGATGGCCGGGGAGGCAGATCCGAGGCGGGTCCGGCCGGATCTCGCCGGATCCGGGCGCGGAGGGCGGCGCCGGCCGATGGGGAGAGGCGGGGGCGCCC